>NC_056733.1:1606373350-1606378350 GCF_019279795.1 Protopterus annectens | reverse complement strand
TGCGTTAGCGTGGGGGTAAGCATTACCTACACAGAATAAGCAAAGTAGAAGCTAACTGAGTGTTAGAAACTGTAACCGGAGGTTAGCAGTGCTTAGCTCTGTGCGAACCCGTGTACAAGTGCTTTAATGTGCTGTAATCACTCTGTACCCAGTGGCCCATGTTCTGCCCAGCATCAAAATAAACAGCTCCTGCAGGGCTCGAACCAAGGACCCTACACACCATAAACAAAGGAATTTACCTCTAAGTCATGACAGATACAAATGAAGTAGATGTCAGAAACATCTCATCCAGTCAAGTCATGCAACAGCACAGAGAATGTATACTTACAGCTAGATGGACGTGTGTGTGCAAATATATTACTATCTAAACGGATACAACATATCTATAGATGTAGTCACACACACACATATATATATGTATATATATATATATATATATATATATATATATATATATATATATCAGAAATATCCGGATTCCAGAGATATATACATATATATATATATATATATATATATATATATATATATATATATACAAATATATGAACAGATTTACATGCAAATGCCGACAACTACACATATATATGTCATCTATATGTCCACATATACACAACAAGTCACATATCTGTATGCAGATATATGTCTCCGTAGGTATATACGGACATAGTTAGAAATATGTCATCAGATATATATGCCCACAGAGGTATATACGGCCAGACATCTGTAGATAGCAATGGTAGATTAACAGGCACATATATGTCCACATGCACCGTGAAGGGGCCTGAGAGGCCCCAAACAATATACGTCACGTATGAAATGGCACACCCCCCTCCCAATCAAACATATCCTCCCTGCAATACACTACCAAGCTCATTGTACTGTATGTGTGTCATTGAAATAGGGATTTAAATTAGCCCTCTGTCATGTTTCACATCACATCCTCCTCTCCCCCACCCACTAGGCAGGCCGAGCAGTAGAGGCCCATCCAACCAAGGCCATCCCCGACCAATACATTCATTACCCACATTTCCACCTCCTCCCACCCGCTGCACACACGCAGCCACCATCCCTACCCTGGTTACTGGCCCGTAGCTACCACACCACCACACATTGCCCTTCCTCCACTCCCCCCCCCCCAGGCCCCATCCCATATGTTGTCCCGACCCAAGTATCCTAGGTCTGGCACATAGCCATGGGTACCTTGGTAACTCTGGGTGTAGGCGAAAGTTGAATACCCAATAATTGGGTTGTCCCGCATGGGACGAATGTTACCCTGGTACTAACAATAGATTTCACGTGTGACTTAGATTACACTAACGGATGTAGTTGTACATATCGCAAAGCATACGTGGCACACAAGGTCGTCCGTCATGCACACGAAACACAGTATCCAGCAATACAAGTCTACATTACAGGATATGTAGCTAAACATGTACAGGTATGTGTGTGTGTATATCTACCCATAACTAAATATATATATATATATATATATATATATATATATATATATATATATATATATATATATATAGATGTACCTCTCCCTCTCTGTAGTACAAATGTATACATACGTAGACAGACATATACATAAATGCCCACATATAGATATATAAATATGCAGACACCCGTACATCCACACATCATCAGATATATATACAGCAATATATATATATATATATATATATATATATATATATATATATATATATATATATGGGTCTACTTTTAAGCTGACATCCCATTTCACTGAAACCCATTTCGCTGACAGCTCATTTCATAGACAAACTTTCAAGGTGGGGAGCTTAGCCTCCCACACCCCCCCCCCAACTATATATTGCAACTCCACAGTCGCACAACAGTGTGGAGGGGGGCAAATCCCAGGTTTTTGTCCTGATTACTTTTGTCTATGAAATGGGGCTGTCAGCGAAATGGGTTTCAGTGAAATGGGATGTCAGCGAATTGAAGTAGACCCATATATATATATATATATATATATATATATATATATATATATATATATGTGTGTGTGTGTGTGTGTGTGTGTGTGTGTGTGTGTGTGTGTGTGTATACAAAGATATATAGCTATGATATGATACAGCACTTAGGAATGACATATGTTCACAGGCCGTGCCAATAGGGGTGAGGGGCTCAATCAACAAACGTGTAACACGTAGCATCCCCCTGTCTCCAGCCAGACAGGGGAAATATACAAACACACAAACAATGTAAACAATCCACTGCTCCCCAAACCACAGGCAGGATACAACCAGTGGGGGGAACACTGTGGATCCGCCAAGTCTTATCTTGCAACAGAGACCGAAGCGTCCCTTGCGGGACATGCCAAAAATTGATGATGATCGGAGTCAGTCCCTGTAACTATTTATCTATGCAGGCCTTGTACGTACATGGACTACAAGGTTGGGCAAGCCTGATGACCCATGGGTCAAAACAACGTACGACATGGGTCCTGAGACGTGGAGGGTGGGCAGTGTGTAGTGTTGTGGTTAGACCCGACCTGCACCCACAGTAAGGATGAGTGCTGTAGAGGAGGGGCAGGTGGGAAAACTATGGGTAAGCAATTATGGGCCTAGGCATGCAGGTATTGGTTGGTGCGATTCTATTTGGACCGCCCTGGGGATGTAAGCAATAGTGTAAATTGGGCAGGGCCTCTGCCTAATGAGCAGCCATTCCCGGTATGGGTCCCGCTGCAGCACAGTCTATTTTACATGGCAAAGTACGGTATAACCATATGTGTTGTTGCAAAACCCACTACATAACACCAAAGAACACATGGTCGCAACACACCACTGTAGGCATGTAAGCCAATCTAAGTGGCATCAGAATATATTTTTGTAGTCCTCACCCCCACCCAGGGGTGTGAGTGTCCAACACAAACTCCAACTGCAGTGTATATGCACAGCTGTTGCTGTAGAAGACATGGCCAGCTGTGATTCTTCCCTGCAGCCTTTCTGCACATCCCTGGATAATTCCCCTACTAACTCCCCCCTTTGTGCCCCATGAACACCACTTATCTATCAACCCCTGTTCCATTTCTATTAATTTTTAACATTACACATAGGTGACACCCTCTTCCCCAACTATATTGCCAGAATCTGGAACCCCCAATCCACATGTATTACCTCAGCTCTCCCACAGAACACATGTAAATAACACATGAAGGAACACCACAAGCACACTTGGATCAGCACAGGCTCACCACCTTGCAAAGTCCCCCCCCTCCAACTTACACTCTATACCACTACATCAACTAGTGGAACTGACACCTCTTGTCCTGCCTCACATACAAATCCCAACATCCGACAAACCCTTCCCTATTGCTCCCCATCCACTTATTCCAACAGGCTACTATACAGTTACAATGTCACCCCCACTACCTACCTACCTACTCCTTCACTATTCCCCTCAACTGTACCACACAGGTATGGAATAACTAAACCTACTCCGAATACCTGAGTGTAACTTATCCAGAATTGTTAAACTGGAATCCAACTTCACCTTAAACTGACCTTTGTCAACAGGCATACCTGACATATACACCCGGCATGTACACCTGACCTAAGCAGGTAAAATACCGACATGTTAACGTAAACTAAGCATGAAGAATGGGGGGCGTAGCTATGTTACGTCTGTTACTCTCTATGAATGTGAACACCTCAGTATTAATTGGATTTAGAAGCTGGAGTCACTGTGGAGCTCTACTCCTCGGGCCACCGCTGAAAATGAACAAGCATCCAGTCGGAATGTCCCGGTCCACAAATGTAGACTAAATACATGATGTAGCATGGGAGTATGTGAGAGCAAGCTGGTGTAAGCCTGTTTGGGCGGCGGTAAGAAATTACCACACTGGTTAAGCAATGTAGGTGCTAACTCAGTGCAAGACGCTGCAACCGGAGGTCAGCAATGCTGAGCCTTGCGTAAATCAGTGCATACCTGCCTGCAATTGCTCTACAGTGCTTTAGTCACTCTGTAGCCAACAGCTGTAGTCGTGGCCATTAACAAAATATTCTGCACTGCCAGGTTGCAACCTCCCAACCCTGCACACTATAGTCTACATGAGTTCCACTATACCATGGCAGATACACATTCAACCACTGTGATCACAAACATATCATCCAGCACAGTCATTCAACAGTATAGGAAATGTACATATCATCCAGCACAGTCATCCAACAGTATAGGAAATGTATGTAAGTGTGTAGATTAATACCAGCAAACATGTGTACATTGCTCAACCACAGTATTACGAGCAGTCTATGTGTATCAAAGGACAGTGCCTGCCCAATCATACTATGAGAATAGTAGTGTTGCATAATACCGACGAGAATAATGAAAAACGGTGCACACCGTGAGGGCGTGTGAGCGTGCTTCATGCACAGAATGTCACGCCTGGGGCGTTGGTTCCGTGGACCTGGGAGATGAGGCTCAGCAGGTGTGTGAGAAAACTGCTGCCTCTCAAAACCCTGGCAGGATGCTACCAGTGGGAGAAACAGTGTAGACCAGCTGATTCTACTCTTGGCACAGCAACATGTCCGTCCCTGGCGGGACGAACCAAACGTTGTGGGTCACATCGATGTCTCCACCAGTATTGGAGGAGGATCAAGGGCAAGCTCATACGTACGTGGACTAAGATGGACTAAGCGGATGAAGAGCCTGCAGATGCTTGGGTTGAGACAGTATACTGGAGGAGTACCGACACGTGCAGAGAGGGAAATGTGTGGAGGTGTAGTATGTTAAGGCTAGCAACTGGAGAATGGATGGATGCTGTGTACGTGGAGCTCGGGGGCTGGGGAAAGGGAACATGGGTATGACATTATGGTAGAAATATACAAATGAAGCAGAACAGCAATAGTGTAGTGGGCAGGGCATCCACCTAACGCGCACGCATTCCCGGTTCAGTTCTCACTGCAGCACATTCTATTTTCCATGTGAAATCTGTATATCCACATCGTTCTGTTGTATAACCTACTAAATAACAT
>NC_056733.1:1606350850-1606370850 GCF_019279795.1 Protopterus annectens | reverse complement strand
TGTAACACCAGTACTATACAAAGCATAACACAACACTACTCACAGTCTGTTTATTGTTCCTGATCCTCCTACAAATATGTGGCTGCCCTGAGTGTGCCGGTTCTCCTGTAAGAGGTATTGCTACCTGCTGTCTGTAACACTGATGCTCAGACACAGGAAGGATGTCCATCACACAGGTAATGTAAAGGGACCATGCCCACATGATGTAGGGGTTTAGAGTAGGTGGTTGCCATGACAGTGGTAATTCAAAGTACTACACGTGTAATCATATCTATATGGCTATCTGGATAAGTATATGTACATATATTTCCACCATATGTCCTGGACATGGAGTGTAGCCCTACCCCAGCCCGTATAGTCCCAAAGTCATAGTGCAAGGGGATGTCACATATGTATAGCAGGTATATTAGTACACTATTGCTACTGTCATTGGGATTGTCTTCACGGACATGGTGTGTGTGGGAGGTCACATCTGCTTATAACATGTGTGCCATTGGCTAGTGACAGACAACATAAGGACATCATTGTAAAGTACCACTGCTAGCATGCAATGCCCCTGTGGACTGCAGAAGAGATACTGGCCAATATATGTGGTAATTCTGACACACCCTGTACAATCCAGAGGTATACACATAAGCTCTTAGGCACAACATGTCTTGCAATCTCTTAGGCACAAACACGTCTTACAATATGGATGTAGACAGCCATGTAGATGGGTATAACACATAACGACTAGTATACATTTGCCACAGTAGGTTATGCATTCACACACTCCTGTCTGGCCTGACACATAGTGACCACTGGTACAGGTGTGCCATGGCCACATACTACCCACTAGATATTGACATACATTTGTACAGCAACCCACTGCTCTGTCTGACATACATGACTTGTAAGGGAGGCCCAGCAGCAGTACATCTGGCAAGTATCTGCACATGTCATCTCACTGGGTGAGTACACTAAGCTGCTAGGCATGTAACAATGCACTGTGCAGGCTACAGGCAGACTGGCTCAACACTGGCCTACATCTCCTATGGGGGAATGCACATGTACCTGCATATATCGCAGGCTCAACAGGCATGTCACAGCACAGGGTAAGATACACCCGTGTGGAGGTGCATATCCACAACCAATGTGAACACAGCCATAGCCACATATGTTAAGCTAGCATAATATTACAGTATATGGCCTATCTGTTCTACACTATCCTCATATGTGCTACTCACAGACTGACCATACATATACTGGGCTGCTACACAGTTTGGACTGATGGCTGTCTGTGGTATGGGACATGTGTCTGTATGGCTCTACAAACATGGACACCAATACAGTACCATACAGTGGGGCAGCATGTAACATCAGATAGGAGGGGAACTAGAACAATGACATCTACCACAGTCTGTACACAGGCTACAGTACATATTAACAATACATACACTGTCGACATTCACCATAAGTACACAGACCTCAGTACTGTACAAACATCTACAGAATGTCTGGGTTATGGCATGAAATATAACCCCTACTGTACATAACATGTGTAGCAATCTGATATATCACTGGCTTGTCATCAGATATGATGACACTAATTATGGTGTACAGCACATATGCACCACTTCCTGCACGGAATATGTACAAAGGTTGACAGAGGTGTGGCTCGAAGCACATACACAGGACCAATATTGACATGTTGCTGTGATAACCTCATGCATTTACTGTTGTAACAGGGTGTGTTGCAACATATGTCCTATGAGGGATATGAAGTCAGTAACTGTCATGGCCTTCACCATCTACAGACTGCAGTCCTCACACTACCTTCTGCAGTCCACAGATAGATGCTCCGTGGGTAACATATGAAACCAAAGTCACAACACTGCCCAGACTGTAGATGGCCCTGCAGATGGGGATTCCTCATAAGCATGGAACTGACATGGCAGGTATTGAGACATGTACAACAGCCATATCCAGACAAACACTGTGAAACCAACATTACTCCTAATGCAGTATAGCAGCACTTACAGTCTGTAGTCAGGTCTGACACTTCACCCTCCTGTTTGTTGTCCTCTTTCCACAGTGTATGTTGTTAGAGGTAAATCCCCAATCCATCTTAGATGCTGTTTGCCAAACAACAGTACTAGTTCCTGCTCACAGTGAATGAAAAGGGCCAACACCACCATGATGTTCCTAGATATTGGATTGTGTTTCCATGCAATTGGCTATGGGAATGTTACCACAGCTATTTCACATGCAATCAGCTAGGGAAGGGCTGCAATTTGTGTAGAGGCCATCAGCTGATCATGAGCATCACTTAAAATACACATGCTGCTGCCTAGGCAAAGCTGGTGTGGGTCTCCACATCCACCAGAGAGGGAGTGGGTGAGGCAGACAGAGGAAAATACATGTCAGGGAGGGGTGGGAATGTAAAACTGGAGCATGTTTGTGTCACACACCTACCAGCACAGGGTATCAAACCCCTGACAACTATGTAGTGCTATCACAGTTCGATGCAGTTATTGGATGCGCCACATGGGTTACCTGTTATGGAGCACTCAGAACATATATGTGATAGTGAGTGGCATCTGCAACAGGGATAGAGTAGCTATATGGTAGGTGACGTACACGTGCCTGTCCGCATGAACAGGTGCCAGGGTCAACACAGCCACACTCACACAGGGATGCACACACATTGACATACTTGGCATGGCCAGGAGTACAACTCATCAGTAGTGGGATTGCCACAACACATCACTGTGCAGGTATCACATGCACCACACTGGTCATACGGAGGTTGTATGGGCAAAAATTATGAGGAGGTCTCAGACATCAGACAGCATGCTTCAGTATGCCCATGGGGATTGCAGTGAGTGTGGATGTGGACATATGCACCATACAACACACACATAAACACACAGGGTGTCAGTACTTACATGCATGGGTGCATGTCTGCATGGGTGTGTGGTGGTTAGCTGTGCCAGCAGGGTCTACAAGGGTAGGTGATGGGTATACCGTGGCATCAGGCCACATGACAATGGTCTGCATTGTGTCCCAGGGCTGTAGTTTCTGCATTTGCCCACACAGGTGGGTATTGGATCCCCCATCCAGTCATCTGGGTGACTAATGCGTGTGGCCAATGCTGTGCATCGCTTGCCATGTATGTGTTCCTTAGTCCATGACATAGACAGTGTCTAGGATGTGCACACCTCCCACATGTATGTACAGTGACATATGGAACTGTACCTGGGGTGTCTGGCCCATGTTGTGAACACGGATTATCATCAGATGTGCCAGTCTTGCCCACCTGTGGCAAGGACTGGTAATGGGCAGCAGGTTTTCCCTGCACCTATATTGATAGCATGCTAACAGCATTCCCTGGTGTCAGTGGCATCTGTCCATACAGGGCATGTTGTCAGGCACGGTATGTATGTAGTGGGTCACATGTGAAGGCACCACAGGTGGTGCAGGTGTCCATTGGGGAACATGGTGGAGGCGCACTGTCTGCATGTACGTGCATATTGGACAGATGTGGAGGGTGACATGCCCTCTGTAGGCCACTGATATCACTCCATAGTTACTAACAGTGGCCAGTATGCAGTGTACTACCCACATATTGGCTGTTGCCTAGGCGTGTGTGTGTGTGTGTGTGTGTGTGTGTGTGTGTGTGTGTGTGTGTGTATGTATGTATGTATGTGACATGGGTGAGAGTGTGCTCTGGGTAATACTGGGGTTGCTAACTGTGATTGCCTGGCCTTGATGTCACATGTATGGGTATGGATATGCATCCCAGCCTCTTGGCTATTTCACAGCTGTTATCCTTGTACAGTGGACATTGTGATATGTACTAGGGCCACCATATAAGAATTTTGCAAAACCCACCACACATACACCTCCACCCAGAATACGGGTTACAAACACACACACACACATGTCATGTCTGGGAATAGAACCCCTACCTAACTTGTATATTACACTACAGCACTACGCAGTTATAGTACATGCCATAGACATTACCGGAGTGCTCCTTCCCCAAAGGTGTATTTCACACTGAATGACATCAGCAGGATTGCCAAAGTAGGCCATTTGAAAGTACTGTGTGTGACTAGCCTAAAATGCATTTCTCCCTACACAAACAATGAGACACACACAAAACATCCACAACCGATATGTGTGGGTATAGAACCCCTGACAAAGGTCTGTAGCACACTACAGCATAGAGCTGTTATAGGACGCACCATGGGGATTACTGGAGTACTCCTTCCCCAAAGGTGCATTTCACAATGAATGACATCAGCAGGATTACTAAAGTAGAGAATTTGAAATGTACTGCGGAGTGACTAACCTGTGATGCATTGCTCCATACATAGACATTGAAACACACACAAAACATCCAGAACTGCCATGGGTGGGGATGGACCCCTACCAGAACCTTACCACAGTTCTAATTCACATTCCAGCAGTACACAGTTACTGGACTCATTACAGAGATTACTGGGCTATAACCTTCCCAGAGGTGTAGTTCTAGGTGAGTGACATCAGCAACCTTGCCAATATTGAGTATATGTATTGTAAGGTGTGTGAGTGCCCTAAAAAGCATTGCTCTCTACACAATCAGACACGCACACAAACAGTTGCCTAGTCTGGGGTTAGAACACCTACCTAACTACCGTATTACACTACAGCAGTACGCAGTTACAGAACGTGCTACAGGGATTGCTAGGCAGCAATCTTCCCAGAGGTGTATTTCGAGGTGGGTGACATCAGCAGCCTTGCCAAAGTTGAGTATATGACTTGTGAGTACCTTAAAAAGCATTGCTCTCTACACAGTGAGAGGCGGACATACATGCACACAAACAGTTGCCAAGTCTGGGGTTAGAACGCCTACCTAGCTACTTTATCACACTATAGCAGTATGTAGTTACAGGACATGCTACGGGGATTACTTGGCAACAACCTTCCCAGAGGTGTATTTCTAGGTGGGTGAAATCAGCAGCCTTGCCTAGGTTAAGTATATGAATTGTAAGGAGTGTGAGTACCTTAAAAAGTATTGCTCTCTACACAATCAGAGACAGACACGGACGTATACACAGACACCAATTGCCAATTCTGGGATTAGAACACCTACCTAACTACTTTAGCAAACTACAGCCATACACAGTTACAGGACACGCTACAGAGATTACTAGGCAACAACCTTCCCAGAGATGTAGTTCTAAGTGGGTGACATCAGCAGCCTTGCCAAAGTTGAGTATATGAATTGTGAGGAGTGTGCGTACCCTAAAAAGCATTGCTTTCTACACAGTCAGACATGCACACAAATGCACACACACAGTTGCCAAGTCTGGGGTTAGAACTCCTACCTAACTAGTTTACACACTACAGCAGTGCACAGTTATGGGACATGCCACAGAGATTAATGGGCTACAACGCTCCCAAAGGTGTATTTCACATTGGATTACCAAAGCAGGCTTGTCATAGTAGGGCTATGGAGAGGGCGGTGTGTGCATAGGCCATAACTCATTCATGTATGGGTTGACATGCCACATGCGGGCACACGCGGGGTCATATATCACAGGTACATGTATACAGCTGCTAGATGACTACTTCATTGTACAGTCATGTTGCACAGCTGGGACGTGCACCACATAGTCTGTAATGCTGACAGATACTGTTGGCTAGCATCTGTAGTGAGTGAAATCTGCACCTCATGTGTTTGGGGCCCTTTGGCTGTTTGCTGGGCGGGACAGGCCCGGATGGCTCCCTGTCACAGTGACCCTCTTCCACACATCTATGTACGTCTACCTTTGGCTTATTATAGTGTGTTGTCCTGACATATATGTTTGTATTCCTATCCACTGTGTGTGCAAGGCATGAGTGGTGCATACTGACGAGTGTCTGCTCTAACAACTGCTACTGCCAGATATGTCTGGTCCACTGGTGTTTGCAGTCATGGCCTTCATGTGTTTCAATGTGTGAGCATGCCCAGTATGACCTTTCAGTATGTTGTAGACTGACATTGCCTTCATTTCTTTGTGTATGAGCATGCGCAGTATGGCCGTCTGTATTGAATCTGTGGATCATGTCCAGGTAGTGTGTGCTGCAGTGCTGAACTTTGTGTTGTACACCGACAGGTAGCATGCTGTCTCTGCTGGGTATCTATCGATCATTTGGCTTTGACTGTTACTACATTTCTGCATAGCAGGGGGGGGCATGCCTGACTGTTTCTACATTTGTACACAGGAGTGGGGGGGCACACCTGATTGTTATTATATTACTATGTTGGATTGGGGGGGCACACCTGACTATTTCTACATTTCTACATAGGTTTGGGGGGGCACACCTGACAGTTATTACATTAATATGTAGGATGGGGGGGCACACCTGACTGTTATTACATTACTATGTTGGATGGGGGGGGGCACACCTCACTATTTCTACATTGCTACATAGGGTTGGGGGGCACACCTGACAGTTATTACATTACTATGTAGGATGGGGGGGGCGCACCTGACTATTTCTAAATTTCTACACAGGAGTGGGGGGGCACACGTGACTGTTATTACATTACTATGTAGGATGGGGGAGCACACGTGAAACATGTACACATTCGCTATGACCGTACTGGTATGTCAGGTACTCCATTTTATTCTGTATTGCTAACTATCATGCTTCCTAGAGGCATAGCAGTGTACTACAGATCGTGGCTTTGGTTGCCCTATGTATTATTGTCTGACTTCCTACCCTTTGGAACTAACATCCCACTGCCTGCCGTGCTGTGGTCTGTCTGTCTAGGCCTGGGGGGGGGGGGGGTAATCATAGCCATTATTCTGGGGCCATGCCACAGGCTCTGTTTGTGTTTGTCTACACCTGTACTGCTGGCTGAGACTGTTGTTGGGTAAGTAAACCATCCTGACTGGCATGTGTGGATCATATGGACACACATGTCGCGCAGCACATTTCCTGCAGTGGGTTTTGTTACCCTGTGTAGTACTGGCTAATATGGTGTCTCCAGTATGTGTTGCAGATGTCATGGTACCACTATGGGTGTCTACTGTCTGCTGCTATAACATTCAGCTGCCCAATTCCCTTGCATGCTCACATCCATACCATAGCTACAGGTAACAACACATTCTACTCCATTTGGCAATTGGTAGGTTGATTGACTTATCTTGAGGGTGTGCCAGACTTCCGGATGGTGCTGGAGGGCTGCTTATGTCAGATGCACGTAGTACACTCCCTATACATGGTTGAGCACAGGTACTGTCATATTTGGCATCCCTTTTACTGTATGTGCGAGTCAGAGACAGGTGTCATTCCCTGGGTCCCTACTGTGTCAGTGCATGTGCTATGTGTTGCCTCTTTGCCAAGGCTAGGGCATACTGGGCACGCCTCCTTCCACCTACTGGGGCAGACTCAGGCTGTTCTTCCTCTGGGTCACTCTGTGCCTGTGCAGACCTTGGCATTGGTGGGGGGGGCTGTGTGGCCCTGCCCCCTGCTGTTCCTGCTGCAGCTGTTTCAGCAGGATCATATTGTGTAGCATAGCACATACCGTAACAATTTGGGTACATGTAGCTTGGGAACACTGCAAGGCTCCATCGGATGTGTCCAGACACCAGAACTGTGACCTGAGCATCCCAAACACATGGTCTATTATATATCTGGCCTCCTGTGCATGTGCCTCATTATGGCATTGTTGTTCAGGTGCATGTGCATTTCTGATGGGTGTCATCAGCCATGGCTCCAGTGGGTACCCAGCATCCCCCACTAGGTGACCATAGGGGATGTCCACATTGGCAAATCTCTGGTACAGCTGTGTCATATGCATTATGTGGGAATTGTCATAGCTTCCAGGGCAGCCAACACACACATTCAGTATAATGCCCTGGGCATCACAGACAACCTGGCAGTTGATGGAGGGGATGCCCCTGCGGTTGATGTAGGCCCTATCCTGCTCACTGGGTGGTGCTTTGATGCATATGTGCATGCAGTCTATAGCACCCACTACCCTGGGGTATTCTGCTGTTTGGTGGAAGATACGCATGTTGCTGGTCAACACCTCACAGGTGTTGAGGAAATATACATGCCCACTGGCATGTGCTGACATGGCATCCAGGAACTGGTGGAATACTCTGGATGCTGATGCCTGTGAGATCCCCATGATATCCCCAGTTGTGCTTTGGGAGGTACCTGTGGCTAGTATACCTAGGCCTACACATACCTTGGTGTCCACTGGGATGGGTTTCCCTCGGTCAGTTTGGTGTGTCAGGTGCGGCCGGCACAGCTCAACAATTTGCTGTAGGAGGTCTCTGTCCACCCTATAGCGCTCCACTATCTCTAACTCATGTAGCCCCTGGTAGATTACCCTGGGTTTGTACTCTCTTCTCCATTTCCTCACTGTGGATTGTTCGGCAGCATTCACATCCTCACCACCCTCAGCCTCTTGCACATGTTGTTCTATGTTGCCTGCTGCAGCCCTTCTCATTTTGTAGGTTTGTTTGTTAAAATTTCCCCACTTGTATACACTGGTGGTGTAGAGTGTGGGGAAAAATCCAAGGGGAAGGTGTTTGCTTGGTTTATAGTAGTGTTCTCAGCTGGTCTGGTCTGCTGCCTGTGTAATTGGCTGATTCTGATACATTTCACCTGCCAGCTAAGCTAGTTCTCCTTGAATACCTTCCTACTGCTGTTTTCCCTTCCCATTGCCTTCCTTTTTAAGCCCGTGTGTGCATCGTGCAAACAGAGTGCTCATATGTGCACACTGCTACTACTTCTTGGTTTAACTTCTTTTTTCTTCCTGTAAAACCCAGTGCACGGCGCGCACACCCACTTAGGCTTTGTAAAGAGTGCTAGGCAGGTTTAGATACACCCCCTAGCTTACTTGTGCTAAGCTAGGGGCAGACCAGAGCCACAGTGCTCCTATCCACTTACAGTATGGCTGACACACCCACCCATGATATCACCTTCCTCCTAGTCTTCCACTCTGCTATTCATACTCTTACACTGTTGAAACCTGCCTCATATGCTGGGGAAAACTGTGATTCACTATCCTTCCCCTCATTTGCATAGGATTGCCTGCTAATGCATAGTTACATGTCTCACACTATGCCTTCCCCCTAAGCAGCCACTACTCACTGACCAGGTTCTCTTTTGCCTGCCATTGACTTGCATGGCAAAATACCGATTTTAGTTAGACTGCTTTTTTTTGGTTTATTTTCTTATTTCCCCACTGATCCCATTTGCGTGTGCTGTCCTATGCTTCAACGGCCATGATTGGCGGACATATCATAATAGTTGTATTTTGTACATTTTGCATTGTTTGCAATGCCAATGGCCTTCTACTTGGCCATTGGCATGCTTTCTCAGTGATATGCAGCCTTTATTTGGAGCTGTCAGCTCCATTTTGGATTTTGCAGTACCGTACTCGGTTACTAATCGAGTACATTTCTGCATATTACACTAGTCCTGCACGCCCTGATTCCTGCTTCCTGGATGGCAGATTTACCTCATTTGCATGGTTTTCACCTGCAAATGGGGTGATTTACATATAGGGGCTGGGAACGTGCAGCACTAGTGCTGGAGCGCTTGCGCACATCAAACGAGCATGTACGTGGATCGCTCGGCCGCCATATTGGCAAATTTTACTCTTACACTAATCATGCACGCTGTGCAAGCTTTTGAGAATCCAGGAGTTAGTCTAATCTTTTGGAGTGAATAGACAGTGCAAGAATGTGATAAGGATGCTCTTGAATACTGATTATGTACACTTAGTGTAGGCATTCATAAATCTGGTCCACTGTTTAAGAGTGAATGAATATTTTTGAGCAATTTCTTATCATTTTATTGTAAAAGCTGGATAGTGCTTTGCATGATGGAATACTGATTTTAGTTAAATCATGGTCAAGGCATGGATTCATTAAAACAATGCACATCCAGGCAATATGATGCATCTGTAATAAAACACCAAAAGAATAAGAACGCATCAAGAAAACCTCCAACAAGTAGCAGAAATGAACACCAGCCACAGAGATGGAAAATTAAGCACTTTAATTCACATATCCATGCCTTCAATGGAACAATGCATCAAACAAACCCATCACCTTAAATACAAACGCATTAACTCATTAATCATTTCATTAATTCCTTAACTGAAACTGTATGTTTCTTGAACTTCAAACCCAATACATCCTTGACTGTCATTTAAAAATACAAAGGTTGTGATTGTCCCAAACCATTGTGGTACATTGGTCAAACCACTAGAAAGATTAAAGTTTGCATTTTAGAACATATGGGAGACGTAAGAAGGGGAATTTGGATAGTCCTGTGGCTTCACATTTTGTCAAAGTTCATAATAGTAACACTGAAGGATTTATTTTCAGTGTTTTAGCCAGACCACATTTTGAGGCTGGCAATTTCAAGGTAGAACTTAACAAGTTAGAATACAAGTTGATTCTTAATTATCATACTTTACATCCGAGGGGCATGAACCTAGATGTTGGTTTATCATCATGAAATATTTTATGATACTTTATAATATTTTGTATAATGATATCTTTGTATGGTAATAATAATTTTGTACTATGACAACTTTGTACTTAGATATTTTTGTATCATCATAAATTTGCATTTTGATAAAGTTTTGTATTTTGACATCATGTACTTTAAGTATTTAGCACCACAAAATGTTGCATTGTGACAATTATTTATTTATTTATTTATGAAAAGTTTGGTTTTGGAGTAGCTGATGTGTGTTATATTTATAAATTTGAAGTATTCATTCACTCATTCATCTATGTTGCATATTATGTTCTTGGACGCCAGATAAGGCGATGTTTGTTTGTAAAATTTATTGCTAAGCATAAGCAGCAGATTTATGGTCACTTTCATGTGAATTTGGAGCATTTATTTATTTTGCATCTGCCGTGGTGCTTTGTATTTTTAAATGACAGCCAAGGATGTATTGGGTTTGAAGTTCAAGAAACATACAGTTTCAATTAAGGAATTAATGAAATGATTAATGAGTTAATGCATTTGTATTTAAGGAGGTGGGTTTGTTTGATGCATTGTTCCATTGAAGGCGTGGATATCTGAATTAAAGTGCTTAATTTTCCATCTCTGTGGCTGGTGTTCGTTTCTGCTACTTGTTGGAGTTTTTTTTTTAATATGATGCATCTGCCCTGGCGCTTTGTAACAATTCTGGTGCATATAATCACATACTCTATCCATAGCCTGACATGGCATACCCTCGAAGGTAACTTGTTTCTGTCACAGGAAAATGTTTATTCACTCAGTTTTTGTTGCGGTGTTATTTCATCTGCTCATACTTTCAATCAGGTTATATGTCTGTTTTTGTCTTTACTGCTGTAATTACAGCACCTATTGTACAGATACAATCCCTCTCATCGATTTTTATGAGCATGACTCTTCTTATGATCAGCACCCCAGGAAACAGAACAGGACAGCTGTTCAATGTACTGGTCAAAGCTGGACACCTGAGCATGGACACAGGAATCATATGGTGGGAGAGGCAAGAGCCTTCCCTTTCAGCAGCTGCCCAATTTGGCCAAATATACCTTGAAACTGCTGCCAGAATAAAGAGTACACAGAAACATTTGCATTGGCATTTCCAAGGTAACCAAAAAGTCAGGCAACTGGAAAAAGAGGATTTGAGTGATAAATTGTCTTTCTCTGGTTGCCTGATGTCACAGTTACCATAGAAAACCCTATGCAACTGTTTCTGAGGCATACCAATTAACTTCTTTCTTCAAGAATTTTGGACAAAACCAAAAATAACAGGGGAATGAAGGCTCAAAACCTGGGAGAATTTTTAAATATTACTTCTTCACTTAAATTTTAATAGGACAGATTTTGCAACAACATGGATTTCCTGATTAATAAAAGTATGAAACTTTAACATCTGGCATTAGCGACTGACTGTAACCATCTGCACACCTCTCAGCTTTGGTTAGAAATTCTGAACAAAGCCAAAAATGATGTGGGTTAGAGAGCCAAAATCAGGGAAAGATTTTAAATATTGCTCTTATAAACTTAGAAAGCTGCTAGAGTAATAGGTTTTGTAGTATCATGTATTTTCTGAAGGACATGAAGTCTCAGACTCAAATGTCTCAATATTTAGTAGACATAGTCCTCAGTGGCTTCCCAGAAAACTACAAATTTTTATGAAGAACTTGCCAAAAATATGAGGCAAAAATCTGGACATTCTTTGAAATTATGGATAGTTCAGAGGTATGATCCTGAGTGATTTACCAGAAAAGCAAAGATTTTACAAGGGACGGGAAAACTATGATGCAAAATCAGGGATGTTCTGCAAAATTCTGGATAGTTTATTTAGTTATTGATTGACTGCTGTTTGTTTACTGGGTAAATTGGCTGGTCTGTTTACCCTTTTCCGCTACTACCCAAGATCAACAGCAGTAAAGATAACAATTTACACAAGTACAATAAGACATTACATTCATGTACATACTTTGTACAGTTAAGAGGTAGGTTTAATTTCTAAGTTGGCAAAGGCCTGTGTGTTTATTGCCTTTCACCCAATGAGTACCAGGACAGGCTTTGGATCTCCTATCTAATTGCCTATTTTAGGCAGACTTTGCCACAGAAGTGCACTTCATTGGAGCTACCCTGATATAGATAGGCGGAGATTTCCTGAGAAGCTATGGGGAGTAATCCATAAAAGCAGTTTATATTCATAGATTCATAGATATTCCACGGCCAACAAATGTTATGATCATTCACACTCTACCACTACCTTCCCTCAGCAGCACCTCCTTACTTCAGGAATGCCACATCAGTAAAGTCCACAATAAGTTTGTGGATACCCATCCAGTCACTAGTTTATGTTTAAAGTAAGATAGTGAATCTCACTGCTTAACATGTAGAGGAAGTTTATTCCAAAGGTTTGAGAGGTGCTGCCTTATAAGCATGCCTCTGTTCTGTGCAGTATTTATATGTTGGTGAATACTTAGGTTCCTGGTTCTAGTACTGATGGAGATATTGGACTTGCAGTAAAACAGGAGGTCCACGACTACTGGGTTCTTAATGGAAAAGCAGTCAAGACATATCTCTCCTCAAAAAGTCTTTAAGACACTGCATAGAAGGATAGAGATTCCTTCATATCTTCATAGCCCAGGGATTTTAAGCTTGCAATCTTTTTGGTTAGAAACCTTTAGAGTATTGCTAGTTGTTTGATATAATTAATGAGATACAGCCTAAAGGGGGCATTGTACTCAGTAATTGTCCTGATCAATGCTGAGTATAAGGGAGTGATTTCATCTTTAGACCATGAGGATATTCCTTTGGCAATTAAGCTAAATAAAAGGATTTCCTGACAGCTGTTGTTATATAATGATCAAATGAGAGAGAGCTATCAGTGCACATAAGTAGGTCCCTGATAAATTTTTCATTTTGTAGCTGTGTGTTGGCAGTAAAGTATGATGAGAGGAGAGGTTGTCTACCAAAAGTGACCCTACACTTTTAGCATTTAGTTTGAGCTTATTTTGAATACACCAAAGGTTTACTAGGAAGAGTTCATTCAGAAGAGTGACTTAACAACCACCAGTTTACAGTCATCTGCAAACATTGTTAGCTACAGATCTTGGCTCTCCACTTGGAGATCAGAGAAGTAAATACTAAAAATAGATATGCTCCAGCACTGATCTCTGAGGGATACCACTGGTCACATTACTGATGAGGAACCTGCAATTCGCATTGTGTGGGCTCTGTCTTCAGCCAGTTTGTGATCCATCTTACCACGTATGGGGTCAGTTTTTAAAGCAATTGTCTTTTGTATGATGCCAGCATGGGGAATGGTGTTGAAGTCCTTCACTAGGTCAAGATACACCACATTCACTTCATGGTCACCATCTACAGCCCCTGTAACCATTTTGAAGATGTGCATCAGGTTAAGTAGTTAGGGTCTACCCTTCACAAAGTCATACTGTTGGGGATCAATTCAAACAATTCTTGATATCACAGTTTTTGGGGTCAGTTATAATACACCCCGTGGTTTTACTGATGAGGCTTATAAGGTTGAAAGGACTTTAACATTTCAGGTCAGATGAAAGGCCACCCTTATGGAGGGGCATCACTACTGCTGTTGTCCACTCATCAGGGATAAAACCAGTAACTAAAGTTAAGCAGCTTGAGGAGTGTGTCTGCAAGGACATGTTTAAGACTATTATGCAACCAGGTATATGATATGATATATAGTAATAAATGAAAATATAGTCAAATGGGTTATTGTAAACCAGAAATCTGACAAAACTAAACATCTTGTGTTTTTTCTTTACTTGTCCAGATGTTATAGTGTTTTAAAATGTTTTATGGAAAGTAACAAGCCTTGTTGGTAAGATGTGTGATGTAGTTAAAGGGGCAGTCCATGGCAGTACTGAACATTTTGACTCTGGCCTTTGGTGAAATGAAAACTTAGGAAAAGGACTCCATGCCCCCTCCACTGTTCAATGTAACTTCTGCATACCTCCATTGTGTCCCCTACTTTCCACCCATCTTGGTCTTGCGACACCATTCAGACTGCTTTTTTCTTGTTTTCTCATATTTTGTTGCACTCTTCAGATTTGCCCTGTATTGTTTCAATATATCCTAAATGCCTAAGACTATACCATAATAAACGAGTAGGAAGCTACCCTCACACAGCCCAACCGTGTAAATATTGTAAATAGCATTCTACCGTTGATGTGTGTATATAAAGCATATTTACATTTTCTCAAAAGGTTTGTATGTAAACTGTTTCCACACCTAACACATATCTGTTTTCCTCAACTGAAACTGTATGATCCCTACCTTCAAGCTTAATGAATTTGTTAACTATGCATGATACTGAATGCATTTATGAGTAACTATTCTACATAATATTATCTTTAATATTAACTATCAGTTGTATCTAAATTGTATAATGCATCTTGGAGCTTTTCTCTCCGGGCCTCCACTGAAAATGGGTCAATTCAGCCCAGTGGACTTCCCCGGTAATCAAACTGCAAATAAATAAATGAATAAATAATCAAATGAAGCCAGCAGTCTCAACTCCCCCGACCCGCAAAGCCGTTGGGTTCTAGATGCTCTGAAATGCATTTTTTTCAAACCTTTTGAGCCAAAGATGGACTGAGCACAAATTGTTGCTAAAGAAAGAAATTCATTCTTGCTTCCTATTTTCTTTCTGCACCGTTTTACCACTCCTTACATGGCCAAGACTACAGTGTAATAACTGTGAAGGAAATAACAGAATTAAGCTGATAGTCTGGGGGCTGCTTGGGCCTCAGAAGCCATGGGGGTTCTAGATGCTGTGAGGTACATTTTAGAGATTTTCCCCAACCTTTTGTTACAATTATGGCCTGGAAAAAAAATCACGACTAGCTAAAGAAATCTAGTCTTATTTTTTCTTTCAAGCAAGAAATAAGCTGCGCACAAGGCTTAGTGATCAAAGTTGGCCCTAAGTAGCTCCCAATAAAGTGAGAAGATAAATGCTTTAAGAATACATGAACTATATCTTAAACAGTGTCCGCCTCCTTGTCAAAGGGAAAAAAAGAGAGTCACTTCTCATATATCCCTCTGTTATTAGGTTGGGATGAAAGTGAATGGATATATGGTCTCAGTCATATATTCCAAGTTATTGGTGTCACACACATCATACAGCTTGCCTATTTATCCCAACCCTAAAAGACAGCAACCACCATCCGTGTATCTATCTGACAACCAGAATATATTAACATATTTTAATTATTTGATCACAGATATACATTTCATAATATGCCTGCTTATCCCATACTTCCCAAAGTCAGCCACCTGTCTACATTTCTGATATGTGATTGTGAGAAAAGAGAAGAAAAATTATCACAGTTATGTATTCCAGCCTGCTGCTCCTAGACAGTACATTGCCCCTACACCAACTATAGTGATGTTGTGCACATAGCTGTGAGATACGATTATGTGAAAAGTTAAAGAAACAATGACTACACTGCCACAGCCCCACAAAAAAAACACAATGGCCTTCTGTGCATAGTATGTCTAATGTTTAATTGTAAGGAAAATTCAAGAAATGATTACCAGACTTTCCCCAGTTCCAAACAAGTTCTAGTGACTGTTGTGCATACCTCTGAGGTTTGATAGCAAACAGAATTTAAGAAATAACAATATCACTATTTCTAGCCCCCACCATTCACACATACACACACAAGCTATAGCAACCTTCTGTGCACACGTCTGAACAGTGCCAGTTGTAAAACAAGTGGGTCCGGGGCAGAAGCTCTCAATAAGTCTGTGTCAAACTTCACTTCTATAATCTGAGTTGTGGGACGCTGCCAGTATCTAGATGTTCTATGATGCATTTTATGTTTTATTTTTGAAAGATAATGACTTGATTACTGAATGTGGGGAAAAGCATGATTGTTAAGTACCTTTCTGACATCATAACAGTATTCAGTGAGTGGGAGGCCTGTGGCAATTAATGCAAATGAATAGTGATTTAGAGTATTAAGAACAGCAGCCTCCTAACAATAGCAGTGTTTTAAATGTTAGACTCAGGAATGCACAAACACTGCTTAATGTGACATTTTAATTATGCCCCATCACTGTTTTACTGTAATAATGTGCACAGTGGAAGTTATGCTAGACTCTCATCCTCATTGTACATTAGGGGTTAGGAAATGCCTTTAGTATTTCTAACAAAGCATCATTGCAACATATTGTAAAGGATCAGAAAAAAATATATGGTGCTGTCAGTTGTAATCCGGTAAGTGGTCAGAGTTTCAAATGTACTTACTAGTTCAGATCTGGACATTTCCCTGCACTACAACAAGAAAGCAATGAGATGCTACTGGAATATTTCTATTTTGAAAAGTTAACTACAAATTATTAACTTTTTAAGACAGTTATCCTCATTTTAATCAGTCATGTCTCTGGGAAAGGAGCCAGAGAGAGAGAGCGAGGAGAGACAGATAACATTACAAGAGATGATGAAAGAAAAGCTTTTACTTGCATCATAGTTCATATGACAACAGAGGTGATAGTATCTCTACATCTGACAAAGCAGGATTAATCAGCTTTTACTTTTTTCCTGTCAAGATAAAAGCAAATTAAGTGGATATTCGTATGCTTTTGAAGACAAAAGCCACCCAACATCAGTTCTGTTCAATGGGTGTTGTGAGGCAACCCCAACGTATGAGTGCATTGTAATCCCTGGACGTGTAATGCACACTCCTAAGTGACTTATTGCACAAATAAAACAGATATCCGTATTTTCTTTAGTTTGAATTTTACATTTAGTAGTTCCAGAATAATAATGTGCTGTAGTTTGTTTAATGTATAATAGTTCCTCTGCTCATTTTAACTAACTGAATGCTCTGCAGAGTTATTGTATTTTAACAGTGTAGATTTGGTATAACATTTTTAGGCTAGTCATTCAAAGGAGCCTTCTATTAAGCTGTTGTTTACTATTGCTCAGTTCCATTTGTAAGCAACTGCCAAAACTGTGCAGTATCCCAACAGCAGCAGTGCCTCATGGAATACTAACTTTCCAAGGCAATAAAGTCTTTTGGAGTTCAACTAAAATCATTTAAGTATAACATAAAGTTTAGTTGTGTGAGCTAGTCACAATACTAGTAGATTTTTGAGTACTACAATCATTTAAAGTTACAGTGACTCAGACACATTCATTTGCTATCCAGCCTGAATATCTGAGGTCTGGCAGGACAGTTGAATGAGCCCAAATTAAGAGACTTAAATATCACTAGTACAGTTCTTCCCAAACATATATACTCTTTTACAGGTAACACAGCTTCAAAAATAATCACAAATGTAATCATTCTTATATCAGCTGCAAGTTCTGAAAGACACATATATGTAAGCAGTAATAAAACACCTAAATCTGTGCTAAGAAAAGTTATTAATGAAGGTGGTAAAAACTGGGAACAGTTGTTATCTAATTTACTGTTTCCAATCAGAGAGGTATCACAGGTTTTAATTTAGTTTAGCCCATTTGTAGCTCTCAAGTTCTGAAAGACACATATATGTTGTTGTTGTGGCTTTTCCCGGTTAGGGGTCGCCACAGCGGAACTCCGGTCCGCTAATGATTGGCAGTTGATTTTTATGGTGCTGAGTTGCCAGCCTGACACCCAACCTTCAGCAAAGGCACACCCATTCACGCATGTTTTTCGGAGGCCACTCGACCACAGAGATGACATGCAGACTCCACACAGAAGGCACTCCAGTCAAGAATCAAACAGGAGAACCTCTTGCTGTGAGGCAACAATGCTAACGCTGCACTACTGCGGCTTCGAAGGACACATATATATGTAAGACACATATATGTAAGCAGTAATAAAACACCTAAATCTGTGCTAAGAAAAGTTATTAATGAAGGTGGTAAAAACTGGCACCAGTTATTACCTAATTTACTGTTTCCAATCAGAGAGGTGTCACAGGTTTTAACTTAGTTTAGCCAATTTGTACTTTTGTACAGCAGGCATCACAGTAGACTGCTTGAAATTGTTAAGGAAACTTGGGAAGAAGAGAAGGTACCAGTTAAAAGTGAGAACAGCACTGTCAGTATGAAAGCAGACTTGAAGCTGGTTATGCTTATAGGGGGGAGAACATACAGAGAGCCCACTGATGAAAGAATAAGGCTTATAATAAAATGCCCAACTTAGAGAATTTAACCCAAGAGTTCAAAAATTATTTTATTGCCCTCCTTGAAGAATATATTTTTTGTTCAGCAGGACTGTCCCCTTCCTGCACTCAGCTGACCCATTAATTTTTCCATTGGTGCAAGAGCCCTCTGGCCTATTCATTCCCTGGTGGTGGTGAGAGTGGGGTATTAAGGAGTGGGCCAGTCTGCACGTTCTGCATACTCTCCTATCCATACCCTTGCAGAAGTCTTGTGAGCTCTACAATAGCTGCTATGGGAGGTACTTGCATGTGCCCACATATGCAGAGCATTCTGACCAAAGGACACATCTCATGCAGTACAGGCATGCTGCACTGTTCATGTTGTACCAGTACACATGCATTCCTTCAGTTGTTGCCAATGCTGTGAGCCAAGCTGCCTCACTTGTTTCAGGATGGGTGAGCTGAAATTAGTCTCTCACTCCTATCCTCCCCTACCTGATCGCTCCCATTGCATGTGCCGCTAGTCAAACATAGGTCATCTGGGTGCAGTCAGGGCTTTATCCCTCTGCACCATGGGGCCAAGTTCAAAACACAGATTTTTGGAATAATTGGCAATGGCTGTTTGAGGTAATTTAAAGAATAATGCATCGAGCTATAAGGTTAGACAGGTAGGAAGGAGAAAGATAAAGCAAATCTGTCAGCTCAATGTAATGAAGCCATGGAAAGAGGTAGAAACTTTTGTAATAAGCTTGCAAGCTGAAGCTCATACACAAGATATTAGGGAATATCTACCTGAACTCTTTGTAAAAAACAAATACAAGAAGTAAAAGAATTTCTGTTAAGAAATAAAATAGTCTTTTGCAGGAATGACTGTGAGAACTAAACTGATAGAACATAATATAGAGACAATACCTGGAATGGAGGTTATACTAAGACCTTACAGAGTACCAGAATCACAAAAACAGTAGGGGAAGAATTTCAAAAACATTCTCCAGGTAGGAGTGATAGAAGATTCACAAAGTTAGTGGAACAACTCATTCCTACTAGTTCTTAAACCTGAGAGAAGGATTCAGATCTGTAATTACTTTACAAATCTGAATATCATTTCATACATTGGTAGCTATCTCATGTCCAGAACTGATGAGTTGATAGAGAACCAAGTAAAGGCCAGACACTTGAAAACACTGAACTTGCTGAAGGGATATTGGCAGATACCACTTACTTCTTCTGCTGTATTAAAAGCAGTCTTTATAACCTCTGACAGTGTATTTCAGTACATGGTATTACCATTTAGCCGAGATGGGGGCCCTAGCCCCCTTTTCAGAGACTGGTGGATGAAATACTGAAGCATCATTCTGAAAATACTGTAG